>NC_091485.1:50306472-50341472 GCF_947461875.1 Haliaeetus albicilla
GTTCCAACTGTACTCGCACAGAATTTCCACCTACTGCTATGCCTGCTGACCTCCTAGCTATCTGATTCCAACTAAATTGTCAGCCCTGGGTTTGGCCCGTATTTCCCTGTATCCTCTCATTTGAAAACAAATACACATGTAAAAAACCTCCCCATGCAGACTTTTCTGAAAAGACACTTTTCCCCACAGCTGAAGTCAGCCAGCACCTGCCCAGGTGCAGGAATCCCTCCCTTGTGCATATCTGATTGCAACACTGAAGTGCATGCTTTAATTGTGCTGGAATTGTTACAAGGATGTCAAACTTTTTCTACTCAAATATCTCTTTAATTAGGCCAACTTCTGGGGAATCTTCATTTTGCTTCCTTTTTGGGGAAGGCCTATCTGCAGAGACAGAACTGTCGCCAGACGTGACCAGAGCCACCGTACGATACTGCATTATCTTACCACAAGATCTGTACTGATGTCAGAAAACAGTCATTTAATTTTAACAGTATTGGTTCAACTTTCTTATAAAACAGTCATCAATTAACTATCAGCTTGTACAGAACATGAAAAGTGAGGCATAAGTGCAAGATTTTAATGAAGTGACAAAGCTCTAAACTGGCTCCTTACATGATTACTTAATGTGTCCTACATTGTCTGGTATGTGATTTTGTCCATTGGACTTATTATTTCTAATTTAACAGGTCATTACAGCTTTAGTGTAATTGTGGGAATAAAAGCACATAAAATACAAGAATTTCAAAATAAATTTTACAGCTCACATTTATGCAACAACTCACTGCATTTATAAATTACTACAGTGCAAATTAGCATAAACAAGCACACATGCCATGGGGAGCTTGCATTGCGATAGTAGCTGGATTTGACATGCAGAACTCCTGTCCTGCATGGCCCTCACCATTGAGGCCACTCATTGCTCCTTCCCACGTGCAAGTTGTGAAAAACAGCAGTAAAGATCAGGCTCCAGCACCGCAACCTTTGGCAACAGATGCTTTCTCTTCACACTGCTGGCTGATACCTCCAGAGCCCAAATTCTACTGAAGAAAAGCCAGGCTCAAGATGCCACCTAATAGCCTGGGCTGTGCTTCATATGCCTCTGCTCACCTATTTCCATTTGATTCAGATAGCACGGACAGAGCCTGAGCTCACTACGGGATTAAGCATGCTCAAGGTAACTTCCCTCCTGGGAAGCTCTGGCAGGTACCAGCAAAATGGGGCATCCTGGCTGAACCATGTAGACAGCATCTCGGATAACAGGGGACCACAATGTCATGTTGGTGACAAGGTGGCACTCATCACACAAGGGTGTATGAGCACAACTGTGGACTGCTTTACACCTGATTTAAGACTCTGCATCTCCTAGCACTTGCAAGACCCAGCCTGGAGTACTGTCCAGGCTGGGATGACACACTTCAAATACAGCAGATCAAGTAAGACAAATAAGACTTGGGAAGAACCCAGAGAAAGGCAGACAGAATAATCAGAAGTACAACAAACACAAGCTATGAGAAGAGACTGAACGAACTCAGACTGTTAAACCTAAGGAGAGATGGTAGCCTGAGAGGGGACGGTAGAACCCAAACATCTTGGAGGCTACTGCAGTGAAATGGTCAATGACCATGTCTACACGGATGACCAGGAGAAGTAACAGGATCAAACAGCTGCAAAAATAACTGGAAAGAGATGTTACGAGAAATCTCTTTTTAAGGACAGGCACAAATTGCCTGGAGGCGCTGGAGAATCTCCATCACTAAAGCACAGGAAAAGAAGTTATCTTACAGTAATGATACATCTAGAGTTGATCATGCATTGGGAAAGGGAGTAGGAGGCCTCTCAAAGCCTCTCCTGGTCTATCTTCTCTGTCTTTAGGTAGTGCCCTAGTACAGTGCACTTCCAGCTTCTGCTTTATAGAGTTCCAGATGTAGCTAAAACTACGAGGAGGACTGGATTACAGTTTAACTCTGCATTGATTTTCCTGTGAAACAGTGAGGTTATACAAAAGGCCAGATGCTCAGACTACGTAATTCAATTTAACTTCAGTCCCTTGAAAATGGATTAATTCAATGAAATTGGGCTAAATTACACCAGATGGGAATCTTGCTCCGAATTTATGCCACCGATCATATTTCATCCTCTTCTTTTAACTGACAAGGAACATCAGTCTTAGGTCAGAGCCTTATCTTAGGTCACACTCTTAATTCTCATGCACTTAAGCTTCCATCTTCAAACAACAGAACTCAGAAACTTCTGTTTGCCATCATGAAAATTCTTAAAAACAAATGGTCTCCATTTCTGTGGTCTCCAGTACTAGGACACATACTTGTCAATAATTTTGCCCATCCCATGGCTTTCATCTTTGACATATTCAACCACAATTGAGTATTTGCTTTCCTCTGACGCCTCCAGCTGAGACTCAGTGTAGAGCTTGCTTAAAGAAGAAAAAAACCCAAATGGACTGTGACATGTCAAAGAGATGATGAACTCTAAAATGCTGTAATACAGTGTCAAACACTGCTCTGTCATCTTTGATAAATTCTGGATTTCCCCAGTTTACCAGGAAAGGAAGCATGGATGGGCATGAAGAACCCAATTTTTTCCTGGTTCTGCAATGTCCATGGCATTCAAAACGCTATCACTGCTAACCCCAAGAAAAAAGAACATCTAGAAATCACTGAAACCACAGTGGTGTAAACAAGGGCTGTATGAGCCACTCAACACCAGTGTAAAAAAAACAGCAAAGTTGTATATGAATTCTATCCAAGACCTGTTAGCAAGGGAAACACATTGGTACTTTGGAAATTCCCATGCTGCATCAAAATGCAGCACTCCATACAAAGATATTCAAAACTTTAGATGCTTCTAGTAAAGTTACAGCTATTACTGAAAACTCCATGCTTGCCCAAGCCACTGTTTATTGTGTGAAGTACATCTATGTTCATACAAGTCAGCATGAGAGAAGCTAAATCCTGAAAACAGAAGTGGGGAGAAGCATACAGAAGAGACGTGCAAGCTGGCTAGCCAGGCTTAGCTTAGCAATCTGGGGCAGTGCCAACATTCACATCACATCTGGACTGATCCTGCGCAGAACACATGCCTCTGGTGCCTCTGTACCACCCACCACTGCAGGGGATGATGTGCTACTTTCTAAGAGATGCCCAGCCAAAAAATTAAACATTAGCTGACATAGGTATTAAATTTAATATCAGCCTAAAAACTAGGCTTGCCTGAATCACAGCATCTGATGCTCAGAATCAGGTTTGCTGGCACAGTCCTGGTCTCAGTGGATTGGTCAGCAGAGATTGAACCCAGCTGTCTTCAAAATGTCAGGTGTGATGTTCACATACAACATAAACTGCTGCAATATAAACAAGCCCTAACATTGCACATCTCTTAAAAGCAGTGTTGGACCAGTTACATACTTGTTTTATCTGAGCAGATGTCAGCATCTGCTTTAAGTAGAGAGAACTGAAACATTTGTGTTCCTTCCCCAGCCCCCACCCTACTCAAAAGTGAGGAAGAACACCAAGTGTCAGATTTTTCAGTGGCATTTTATACCAGAGCAGAAAGACAGATGTTTTGATGATTATTTTTTTTCCCCCTACAATCTGGGCAGCCAGTTTCTTTGCTAAGCTGTTCGCCCTTACTATTAAAATTGATTTGCACAACAGTACATTGCAGCCAAAGAAAGCACGGCAGTCATTAAAGAGTAGGCTGCTCACACATGTTTCTGTACTCAGCCAATTCAACTACTGATGAATGGGTCATCTTTTGTCAAGCCAACTGTAAGGAACTGGTAAAGAAATAATTTGTGGTTCAGGAACAGCCATGCTGACAGGTAGGCCTTCTCTTGTCCTTTTGCTTTCCAACAGCAGTGTGCTCTGTTAGCTGATCTTCAACAAATCTCTCATTAGAGTAACAGTCACAACGGCTTATCCTGAGAAACTATGGAAATCTTTAGAAAGTAAATGTACAAACACTGAAGCAGTGGCACTGCGAGTTAAATCATATTGAACAATTCAAACATAAGCAAAGAACAATAGTTTAACAAGGGATCGTGTCAGGGTCAGAAATTAAAACTATACTGTGTAATGTGGTAATTCTCAAAATATTGCAGACCACTTCTTAAAAGTCAAGATGCTTCAAATATCACACCTCCCCTATTAGTCCTCTCACTGTCTTCGGCTCCCTTTATTTTGCTCCAGTCAGCTCAACATGCCCTACTTCACTGTTTTCTTGCAGACAATCTTGCACTCAAGGATGCTACTTTTTCTGGGTTAAAAACAAAGCAAAACAAACCACAAAAAAACCCCAAACAAAAACAGAAAAAAACCCCCACAAAAAACCACCACCACAACAACAAAGATCAAAAAAATCAATCTACTTCTCTTTGTGAGATCTCTGAAAGGTCTTGGATGAGGAAACTACATATTATCTTAAAATTATAATAATTACAAAAATCTTGAGTCTTAGTACTTGTTATCACTTTGAGGTCTGGAGAAGACTGCAATAAAAATCATGCCACAAAGTTCTCACACCAGAGCAGCTTCAAGAAGCCCCAGCTAGGTTCAGGATGCATTTTACTGAATAACAAATGAAGAGCTGTAAGGGAGAAACCTTGCCAATAGACAGGGAGTGGCCATATCAGACGAAAATTATATCTGATACATTAGAAATCTGGTGCCAAATTCCCATCTCCATTCATCGTTTCAACAGCCAAAAGAACAAATTACACCCGTGGGAGAAATATTCTCTGTCAGGAACTGCATGGAGATTATATAGCAGCCTATACTGAGCTCTCTTGCAGGCCTTGGCGTAACGTCCTGCCAAGGATAAGCAACGAGGAGTGATGCTCAGCCTTCCTCTAGACCTGGAAGACTGCAGAAGCTGCTCTTCAGCCTTCTCATATTTGGAACTGGAAATATTCTAGCCCTGGAAATATTACTCCAGTGCTTTTAGTACACAGGAATCTGCATTGCTGGAAGCATTCTGCTGAAAGTTGTAAACAGAGAGAAGTTTATGGAGACTTACAACCTAGACAAATGAGGAGGAATGTTCACAGAGAGATTGAGAGATAATGAGCACCAAAGCAAATGTGAAGTTTTATTCCTCAACACAAGGTCTCATCTTCAAAGAAATGCTTTTCAAACACTGGCAAACTGATCTTATGTCCTCAAAGATGACGGAAAAGCGTGGTCCATTTTTACAGGAGTTATCCAAAAAAAAAAAAAAAAAAAAAAAAAAGGGGGACAGCGGAGTTAACAGGTAATTGTGAGAAGCACTGCCCTAAATGTTTAGAGTCTGGCATAATTAGAAGCCGAAGAGGAACTAATTATAAAAACTAAACAGACACATCTAACTCTCAAATAAGTATCACTGTCATCTTCCTTCACAATTAATCAAGCACCTGTAAACACAAACTGAGCAAACTTTGAGTTCTCTCTGCAGGTTTACTAAAACTTCCATTCTTCACCTCAAAACAGCCACCCCGATGTGTCACTCATGACCACAGGGGTGAAAGCTGCAGGACCAGGACACTAGACTTCATTTCTAAGTCCAGGAGGCTTGTATTCTCCCTGAGGATGCACAGCCCTGAGAACATCCGAAACCTTATGAGCCACATTTCATTAGAATGCAATTAAAAGAATTATTTGCCTTTTTTTAAAGTCCTGTTTCCAAGAAGTAGACAACCTTGTAAGCAATTCTGCTGGAGAAGAAGTAAAGATGTCTGTTGTTATACAGGTTTTTCCAGAGCTATGACTGCTCAGGAGTTAATTACAGCACACAAACTCTCTACACGTTCCTTTGGATGCACATTTGCTTGTGGAAGAATGGGCTGTGTGTATTGGCACATGAGTACTTCCTCTGTCCTGCCTACACTATATCAGTTCACTAAACAGATTTAATTTGCTGCTTCCTCCAAAGGCATTTACCTTTGGAATTTTGTTTTTAACAATAGAAGTCTCTTGTACATATACACACAGAAAATGACAGCTCTTTAATGATGCTAAGTCAGACAAACGCCCTCTCTGTGAACATAGTGCAGGAAAAATGTCCTCGAGTATCTCAGATACAAAATGCCAATAAATTGAATTTATGTCTCATTTAATCTACAATGGAACAGTTAGTACTTAAAGGGTATGTACACTTCCCGTAGTCCCTTTCTTCCTGAGAAACTTTCAGATGCTGAAAATCAATTCCTTTTGTCTCCTTGTTATTCATCTGCTACACATTAAGGAGAAACTCTGGGCATTCAGTGATCCCACAATGGTCTTTCATCTCCAGAGAAGCCTGGTATGAATTAAAATCTTACGCTCCCTCAAATTATGGATGCATACTGCAGCATGCCACTGATTTATCTGCTCGTGATTTTTGCCAGTTTTCTCAGCATGCTGCAGCTAGCTCATCTGCATCTTTCAACTTAAGTGACTCTTCTACAACACTGCCCATCCAGCCCATGAAAAGTGCTTTGACACTAGCATACACAAAGAGATGTCCCCACACAACAGGTACTGCTATCTAATCTTTTTTCTAACTCCCTGCCATTTAGAATTTATATTGAAAAGTGGTTTTACTACAGCCAAGATCTTAGTACAAGAACAATAAATACTTCATGAAAGTAATGTTCTTTCATTTCAGTGGCCTTGAGGGATGAAGATTATATGGAAATAACTTTTAACTGATGTCACTTCTTTGTCATGTCTGTTTTTAAGGGCAGTTTTAACTTAGGACGTTGTTTTTCTCTAACGGACGTAAAATTTAATTGCTATCTAGACTGCTGCAACGCTGGTCAAACACACGCTGCTCTTTCTCTCCCAGCTTCCAGCTAGTCGTGCTGCTGGACGTCCCGTACTGCAGCAATTCAAGGCTTCCACTCTCAGGTCTGAAAGTAAATCAAGGCTTAACATACTTATTCTTGTTTTACTCTTTGTTCTCTTTTCAGTCTATTTTTCTTCCTTCCAAACACTGTTTGCCCACTCCTTCACTCTCAAATATTCCTTGCAGCCAAAGCGGCACATTCAAAATAAGGAAACACTTGGAAATCTACATTCACATTCTGTCCTACAGGAATCATCATCTTTTGCTCATCACTTCTACATCCGAAACCTCCCCAGACAAGCTTTTAGCCACCTTGCTCTACAATCTCTTAAATGAATCATTTCTTTGTTTCAATCAGATTTCAGTGTGAAATATTTTCCACTGAGCAATCTTGTTATCTATTCAATATGGCAGTTTGAAGAGCTTTAAAATAAAGCTACTTGAAAGCTAAATTAGAACAGAAATGCGTGCATTGTATGTAACCCTGAACAGCAGTTAAAAGGTGAGAACACAACTCAAGTTCACTAGCTATTTCGGGCTCCGATTACAACACAGCCAAGAAGAATTTGGAGCTCCGCATGTGCCTCACATACGCGTCCAAAGCAACTGGGCAAACAGTTAATAGCGGGCACCGATACTCCCGCGTCACAGGAATAGCTTGTGCCAGATTAAAGCTAGCTCAGTTACACCTCTGGTTTGCAGCCACAGGTGATGCCCGCCCAGCAAAGACCTTACCTCGCTTGAATCCTCCTGCTGATTGATAACAGCTAGTGCATCCTCTGCAGCCTGGCGCTTGGCTTCGGCAACAGTGCGCTCCATCTTGGCTCTCTCTGAAGTGATCATGTCGTGAGCTTTCCGCTCTGCCTCCGACACTGCCTTCTGCAACTCGGCCATCGCCTGACGCTTTACTTCGTTGACAGCTTCCTCTACAAAGGAGGGCAGAAATCCTCGTCAGCACAGGACGTTGGCGCAGGGCGACACAGAACTGATGCACGAAATGCCGCAGATACTCTATGATATTGAGAGTCTTTATATTTTGAGGAGAAGGGCGCAGAGGAACCTGGTTTCTCAAGACTCTTCAAGACCACCCAGGTGCTTCTTTACCGCCCCATCACCAAAGCCTCCAACACTTGCGACAATTCCTGCTATTCTGATTCACACTCAGTACTTCTTTAAGTACAGACATTTCAGATCTCTGGCGCGTTATTTTTGTGACCTTTTTGAACATTTTACTTGGAAAATTGGTTTTGCAGCACACCAGACTTATGAATATGTTTGGCAAGAACTACTATTTAAGATATAATATTACAGACTTTTTCAAAAATGTGTCTTTAAGCTCTGGAAATTAAGACAGGATTTATAGTCATTAACAAATTTTTCCCCCATACGTTAACGAATAAATATATGAAGTTAAAAAACCCCCAAGAGCTTATTTAAAAAACTTAAATCGCTGGTCTAATATCTTTTCCTGGACATATAATTTTACGAGCCAAAATTAAAATTTGTTTATGAACATTCATTTGACCTCTTGATCTCTCCTTCAAACCCATGTTTACACTGTGAAGACTTGACTTCCTGGCTCCGCAGAGCTCTAGAGCACACCACAGCCAGCAAGGTTTCAGTGCACAATTAACACTGAGCAGGGGCACACCGCTTCATTGAATTCAAACCTTCACGCTTCTTGTAAAATAACTAAGTCAGTATCAGCCGTTTCTTCGGTATATGCTACCATCATATCTTTTATTCCGGAAAACATGGATTGTCACAAATTAGTTATTTGGGTTTTGATGCAGGAAGAGTGCAAAGATTTTACTAATGAACAGTCTTTTAATTGACAACTAAAACAAGTAATTTCTTTTTTTTTTTTTAATTAACTGCTCTAATTAACAAGGAAACCATCCTCCCCCTGAATTAGTTTATCTAATTTTCATCTTTATTCAAAGCAAAATGACAATGATTAATTGAAAATTTAATAAGCAGTAATTATTAACTTGGCAAACCTAGTACCAATTAACACTCTATTAAAACTAATTATGACATGTTTCATTCAAGTGTTTGCACTTAATTGTTTCATCCACTTAAAAACCACCTAAATTAAATGTTCTGTTTAATTAAAAACATAGAATTCTATAGAAATGTTTTCCTGTAGATTAAAATCTAAGTATTACAACTGTGTTACGGGTTTGAGTTTTAGTCCATGTATTTAGCCCATGCATTTGTGTGCATGCACATGTACATAGACCAAACTCTTACATACAGATACTAAGTCAATAACTCTCTTGAGTTATGTCTCATAGCCCTGCACTTGTTATTTAAAAAAAAAGACTACGTGAAGTCTCCATTGTCAGTTATTAAGCAAATTGAAATAAAGACTTAACTTCAAGCCACGTACTGACTAAAATGGAATTAATTAAAATGAAAGAAGAGTTCTATTACTCTGTGTGTGTGTGTGAACGCACGTGCATGTCTGCAAGAGGTGTTTCAACTGAAGTTGGGGGGTGGGGGGAACTTAGAGATAAAACTTATGCCTTTATTTTTATGAGGCTGAAAATATGCCCTTATATTACCCTACCATAAATGTTGTTTAGGGGAAAGCCTCAGGAGAGGAAAAAATCATACCCTTCAACCATACAGCCAAGGCTTAATTTACTTTGAATATTCAAGGTGAATTAAAATTCTATCTAAGTGGCAATACAGGACAATAATTTTTGCTTACGATCAAAGCTGCAGCTAGACTAATTCTATATGCAAATCAGGCAATTTATATTTAAATTATGCATTCCTATTCTAGTCCCACAGGCGCACACAGATCAGCAAAGGGAATTGGTAGGACATTTGCAAGGTGCTTGAATATTTATTACCAACTGCAAACATTCACTGATCGTGAGAAAAGAAATATACACAGGCAAACATACAGATGCAATTTTATTACCATTTTCATAAAAATGAGGCAACTTAAATACAGACGTTTTGTGTCTATGAACTGCAGTTACTAACGAAGTGGATTTCTTTTAAGAAAATCTGTATTCTTGCTGGTATTTGCTACGAATAGAAATTATCTTTGTATGGCATAATGCACTTTCATTACATCATATAAATTTAGTTTTACGTTGAGGTGTTTGCAGTGGTTAGAAATACCAGTTTAAACTATTACATAAAACAAACAAAATACTCCAACATTTTACAGACTTCTAATTTTATAGTTTTTCATCCTACATAATCTACTTCTTTTCAGCCCAAATATTGAAATTGAGCCTTATATTCTAACTTCTATGCTGCGTAAGTTTTTTTGCAAAGCTTCTGAGAGTGTGAAGATGCTAAAAGGCCATATGCCTGACTGATACTCTTTAATTGGCATAAACTATGGATTGGACTTTAGTATTTCCATTAACTGTGACAACAGAATTTGTGTTGTGCTATACTAAGTGTGAAAACAAATAGTTAAAATATGTTGGGGTTTTTGGTCACAATGCACCACCATTATTTCCATTTATCATGAACTCATGAACACCCAAATAAACTAGACAAAATTTTATATCACTGATTTTCTGCACATCTACTCAAAATAAATGTTTTCACTACCTACAGGTATTTTATAGACATAGAATGCAGGCTTCATAGTTTCAGGTAACAATAAAAACTGTAGTATCTGTGCAGGAAAAGTTATGGGTGACAGTGAAGGGAGATTTTATTTGCCTTGACAGCGCTGAGCTATGAAGACCAAGAATGATACCAGCACTCTTCTTTTCTCTGCATTTCCAGAGAAAGGAAGAGTGATTAGACTCCAATATCAGAAAACATAAATCCAGAAGTTTTTAAAACCAAGTATCTAAGATGCATGTATCTGCATCCTCCATTTTCCCACTAATGCTAAGCATCCTTGGCATAAATTCACTCTGTCATTTTAGGAATGCAACTGAAATCTTCCTTCCCTTTGAGCAGCGCTAACTCATGAGAGAAGCTCCAGGGAACAAACAGCCTGTGTGGAATAGGCGTTACTCAGCGTGATCAGAGGTCCTTGGAGCTGACTCAGGAGAGGTACTCAGCTCATCATTCACTGCTGTATAGAACCCAACGTGATGATTGATTCACCAGCCAGCTCCTCGTCACCTCCCTCACATCATGGGCACATTCGGTCCACATGATGAGAAGAGAACGGGGGTGGGCAGGGGTGCAGTCCTGTGCCACCACGACATTTTGCATCATCTCACTCTCAGGCTGACCCTGGCAAAGAAGGCCGTTGGCCATTGGTGACATGAGTTATCTCAGTCGCATACCCCAAAACGCACCACCTCTTTCTCAGGACTACCCTGGAGAACGTGCAGGGGCCTTATTGTCTTTGTGTGAGAAAGTATGGTCATTCCACACCTGCTTGGTGACTCCAGCGCTTCCATCTGGATTGCCATGAACAGTAGGCCTTGCTAGGTGACAGGGGATGGCTGGAAGATGGGTTCCTCGTGACACAGAAAGAAGCTAAGGCAGCAGCCCACTGTGGCCCTGGGATCCCCTCAGTATTTAATAAAGAGAAATAGGTATTTTCAGAGAGCAAGTCACCCAACCTATCATCTGACTGATCCTCTTCACGTGCCTGTCTCTCTCTTGACTACTGAGGGACACCAAGAACGTGGCTTGGACTCTTCAACTCCATATCCACAATTCAATGAGCTGAATCAGGGCACTGATGACTCCTTTCTACTGATGTATGAAAATGAATTGGGCTCACATGGCTTTAATTCACAAGGTGCTGCATACCATGTGCTTGCTCCAACAATCACAAAAGCATGTACTTAACTTGGAATATTTCAAGAATTACGCTGGAGTCTATCAATCTCCAAAAGCTTAAAGTGAATCCCTTTTTCACATGCTTTTGAGGCTGCTTATTTACCATTTTGATGCCAAATTCTTTCAGTTCAATGGATTCAGCATCCCAGTCAGACTTTCATACTTGATTCAGATGTTTACACATTGGTCTTTGTGGACATTTGAGGTACCAAGATACCCACACTGAGCCAGCAGAAATGACTTGTGAGAGATTTGCAGCCTTCTTGACTGGCAGTTGCAGCCCAGCCAGGAAACTATGGACCATCTCAAATGACACTAGAGACCTATTCTTACAGAGCTGAATTGCACCTTTACTGCCTTGAACTGATTATGAAATTGTGGAGACCTCCAACTTTAGTGCACCCTCCTGAAAATGAAGGCCCATGATTTATGAAAAGCAGTATGCTTTCTGATGTTTTACTACTCTTAGTAACAGATACAGGTATGTATCCTGTAGTGAGTCAGGCTTTTTTTATTCTCCAATTCACAGGCATGTTCAGTTAATAAAAGGAATCTGATTTAAACCCACATCAGCATGAAAATAGAGACTGGAAATGGGACCAAAGGAAAAACTTCGTTTCAAAGGAACTGATGACATATACGTTCACAAGATGACATGTCACAGCTCCTGTACACTACCGTTTGTGGAGATAAGCAATGTGAATGCACATTCAATTTTATAATTCAAGCCAAAAGCTTCCATTAACTTGTGTTGCTAGCTCACAAAGAAACTTTTTTTCTTTTATTGTACTGCATCGAGGAGTCATAAATGACCCGATATGCCAAACTACATCAAAACCTAGGTTTTGCAAGAGAAATAAAGTTACTGAAATTCAACTGAATAATGCTTCTCTTACTGAGATTCCCTGGCACCGCATATTTTTTTCTTATTTGTCATTTAAGATGTTAACATAAATACAGCAAAACAAACTATAAAAATACTTTCGGGCATTGAGTTACAAAGGCTACACTTTCCTCGGACAAAAGAAAAATATGTAGATCATTTTGTTATTTTTCATAGAAGACACAGTAGTTCCAAAAATATTAATTAACATATTGGCAAATGTAGACTTCACATAATAAACCCACATCACACAAAACCCACAACTACTTGTCTGATGCAAAGATATGACAGCATAACATTTTTACACGAATGCTCTGTATCTAGTTTAAAATACACCAAAAAGCAGCAAGCAGTTACAGGAGACTTGATCAGAAAGCATCAGAACTGCTGCATATTTGCCATTTAATCATTAACTCCTGCTCAGACAGCTGCTGTAGACTTCATGGTTATACAGGTGTTGAAAAGGTGGGGGTGGGGGTGGGGTGTATGAGTGTATATATAGAAGCTCAACTACCTTGCTGGAGTTCAAGAGCTACCTCCTGGCCCCTCTGAAAACAAGGAAGCTCTGGTATCAATGTCAAAAGAGCAAAGGTTTAGCTCCAGCACTGCAATGGGATCCTTGCCAGGAAACTCCTGTGCTCAGGCAGAGCTTCAAAGTGCTGAAGAAAACTCTGCACAACCACAACGTCTGCCCATGGTGCTTTCCAAGCTCGAGGAAGATGCTGTCAATACCCATGCAACCACCCAGAGCAGCTGCAGAGATGCAATCTTGCTTACTTCATTGAAAATTTTGTGGGTTTATGAACACAGACTTCACTGGGGGCTGACAGGCACAAAATCTTTTTAAAATTAAGAATGGTTACATTGCATAGCTGAAGGTTTTTCTTTAACACGTATACTTAGGGGTTTGCCCCTCCTTTGGGAATTCTTACCTTAAATAGGTAAGAACCTTAAAAAAAAAAAATCCCCACACAAACTTTTTTTTTAAAATTGCTACCAGACTGAAACTTTAGCATATCAAGTTTCAGTCTGAAACCATTATAACCCCTGAAAATAGGGGTCCTTAATGGAAGTGCTGATATCCTCCTAACTGTAGCAGCAGATGATTCTATTATAAAGATTATTTCATGTCCCAACCAGTTCCAGTTTAAGATTATTAAACACAATTTCTTCTTGTTACTAGTAAGCCCTTTTTTTCCCTTTTCTCCCCCCCCCCCCCGCCATTCCTCACATCAGTGCATTAACAACTGCACACAGCTGCCAGAAGACTAAGCTGGTGTTTTTAAACAGTCTTACCAGCTTTCTTCCAGATCTCCTCTGGCACGTATCCAGATGCAGGCCTGTGAAGGAATTCCCGATGCGATTCTGCAGGAGGAGGGGGTGCGGAGGGAGAAAGAAAGAGCATCATAAGCAATGCTTGCTTGTTGAGAACAAGACTTAGAGAAATACCTCTTCCCTTTACTTATTGCTCAGACAAAAAAATCACATTAAGTTTTTCTTTACTCAAACTAAAACGGATGCTATGGCCATCGCTCAAAAACGTCACAGACCAGATCAATGTTTAGGACTCAAATGTCTCATCTTAAGCCAAGCTGAAACTAGTTTGCTTTATTTTTATTTTACAGCATTTCAAGTCAACTCTATATGACAGTTTCCATGCTTTTAAGGCTGGCTTTGCAAGACCAACTGAGGGAGTGACGTGCTTCATCCTTTGTCATTATGTTTATGAAAAGGAAAAAGAAAGAGGGCAACAGTCCGGGTTTGGCACTTCTGCTCTGTGAAAGCAGAATGGCTACTGATGAGCGGAGATAAAAGCCAACATGTCATTCCAGTGATCAAATAAGCTGTCCACAGAAAAAGAAAGGGGTGTTTCTCTATGTTCAGAGCTACACTTTCCTGTATCTGAGCCCATGTTGGTAACTGCAGCTGCACGAGTTTGAAAAACAGGACCTTTAACTTTAGGTTAAGCCCCTAAATACATACGCTGCCAAACAACCTCACTGGAGCTGAAGCTCGTAATTCAGCCATATATTTCAATCACATTTTGACAGCTCCCCCCCCCCTCCTCTTTTTTACAGGGTTTAACCTCTGGGCCTGAGCCTAAGAGCTCTGAAATCAGCAAGATCCCTTCCACACGGACTTCAAAGACACAAGATCAGACAATACAGAAAGAAAATTCACTTTGGCCTGAAATTTAGCATACAGATTCTCAGCAGATGAAAAGTTGCTCCTTCCAAATACACTTTAAAAACTGATTAACTATTTTTCAAAGTAATAGAGAGGAAATTAAAACAAAACAAAACAAAACACATAAAGGTAACTTCAATGCCATGATTACTATTGCCTGTGTGACAGAATTCAATTGTCAAAATAAAATAACTTGATTTATTACATTAGAGGTAAGCTTTGAATCTTTTTAGAGATGTTGCTAGAAATTAAACATCCCGTTTGATGTCTGAGTTTGAGACATAACAAAAGTACATATGCCATGCTTTGAATACTAATTTTTAGTAAATACATTCATCTTAAAGCTATTATTTGCTAACATGGTCAAAAAGTAGTATTTTTAATAAAAAGGTTGAATCATTAGGTTTTGCAAATCATTTTTTTACACCACCATACATATGCATGCAATACTGTTTATATACAGTAGGCTACAGAAACTTAAATACATGTAAAAGACGACATTCAATATCACAGACAGCTAACAAAGGTGGAAATGACGGGCCATTTCAGCTACCCAGAGAGCAGGGAATCCCAATCCCTGCGCACTGTTTTGCAGATGCAGTTTCTAGCACATGAATCTGCAGACACCGACGGGGTGGACTGAATCTTCCCATCTGACAGGCAGCTGAGTGGATTTCCCCAGCTTCTGTTTGTCACTAAAGTATGGGATGAAAATAAAATGGATTTTTGTAAGCAGAATTTCACACCTCTCGAGCGTAAAATGATGGTGGGGGTGTGTGCAAGATTCTGCAAAACAGCTAACTATTTACATTGGTTTAATTGACTTGATAGAGGACTTCAGACCTGATGCTGAAAATGGGAAAATTTGCAGTTTCACTTGGCTTATATGATTCTGGAGACGACAAGTATCACTATGTACACTTCTCTCATCCCTTGGAGGTTTTTAGACTTATGGGCACAGTGCCAGTTCAGTCAGGGACAGAGGCAGCAGCAGAAAACATTGCTTGAAACCTCAGGAAAAATAAAGGCGAAAAATTAAAACACTCTCATGTGCTCTTCCTGCAATACCTGAAGGAAAAGACCCAACCCGACTCCAAATGTGGCAAAACAAGGGGTTTGTTGCGTTCATGTCTTATACTTTCGAGTTTTCCTGTCTGCTATTTAAGGTACCACCTACTGCAAGGGGATCATAACATTGATTTAAGCCCTTTACTGTGGTACTGAGTATTAAAAATAAAGAGATGTGAAGCTGATTTTTTGGTACACATGACTTTCCAAAAATGGAATTCAATGACATAAATGACCAGATTGCCAGCTAATTGTTAAAATTTCCAAAACATAAACATCAATCAAGCTCTTATTCCAACCACAAATTATTTACATGAGGAATGAGATCCTCTGCAAGAAGAATTAAATCAAGAGCTTGTGAGACTTTCCCATAGTTTGGAATGGTGCACAAAAACAAGACAAGAAGCACTTATGAAGATAATAAAAACCATATTTTCTAAGCAAGAAAAATATTATTAACATGGCTATTGTTTAGTCAGTGGTGATGAGTCCATGCAAATAATCTTCTTTTCGGGGCTAAACTACAGGACATGACCAGAGAATGTAAGTCTTCTATTACTATTGTTTTTAAGGTAAGGTGTCTTTCAGGTTAAGAATCACAGAACTTGCTTACTAAAACTAAAACACATAAGATCTTAACTTGGACATCTAGCAAACTCAAAACAAAAATAACACAATTGAGTGAAGTCCCTAAAATACTAAATGTAAAACCAACTGCAAAAAGCCACAATGAGGAAAATGCGTTGTATTAACTGACTGACTGCAGCACCTAGAAGTCAAAGTAAATTCTGCCTGGAAGAAAACTGAATTAAATCAGACAAAATTAGGAATAACCTGAAGTGACAATGCAGCTCATACAGAAAAGGATAACAGAAAAGGCATTACGTGTCAGACATAATACAAAGGTTTGTTAACGGTGAAATGCAACAATGTTATTATGCAGAACAATGGGATGTACACTACTGAATTTACTTGAAATTCATGGCAAGGGAGGTTTGAAAGCACTTGTTGATAATCAGTCTGGCTCCTACTGAACCAGATGAAAAAGCCCCAAAAGGAAAATAAAAAGCATATATACATGAGAGTAATCAGTACTTGTCTGTGAAGAACTTAAATGAAGTAAAAATACAATAGATTTTGAAATAAAAAATGTTTGGGGAATTTTCTGTTTTCTGATTTTAATGTGAATAAACTTTTCAGCAAGAAAGTTGTTGGACTAGGACATAAGAATACACATGAGGAAAAGACACAAAAATTGGTCTCGGTTTCAGCCCTCACATTGTACTGAACAGCAGGGAACAACATAATGTATTATTTTGTAAAATATATAGAAAAAGTACTATTTTTAGTCTATCCTGGATATATTTTTTTAATAAGAAAGAAAACATTCACCAAAAAAAATCCTCTTGTCACAATATGGTGCTGGGCTCCATATGGGCCCTGGTGTATTTATTTCAAGAACGCATTCAGCCATAAGAATCATTGACAGTTAATTGATCAACCAGGTTTCTGCAGTTTAATGAGTACAAATATCTTGTAGACTGATTATTTTTGGTAGTCTTAAAGAGAATAGGTGCTGAAAGTACTGAAAGAGAGAGACGTGGAGAGTTGTAAGAGCAGAAATAAATATGGGTCTGGGAAGTGAAAATGAGACAAAAAGCTAGGACCAAATAAAGGATATGAACTCTCACATGATAATAAGGACCAAACGCAAGAAAACAGAATAGAAAGACTTAAAAGGAAAAGATGTGTTCAAAACTGTCAAAAAGCCTAATCCATATTTGGAAAGAGAGAACAGAAGATGGGTTGACAATACAAAAGAATGGAGTATCACTGGACAATGACATCCAAGCCTATAACAACAAAATATTAAGAAACGCAGATGAACAGCTGATCTCTTGAGGATCTTTTAGAATTTTTTGTATTTATGAAAATACTGGCAGTGACAACAATATCCTATACGCCATAGTGAACATTAGGGCTCAAAAATAATAAAAGCTGCATATAACCAGCCCTGAATTATGGATTATTTCATATATGAAATATATATGCTTTTGTATGTATTTATATGCTTTTCATATGTCATATACAAGTTTTGCTTCATTCTACCCTATAATAAATGTAACACCATTGGTGGGACACAGACAACAAACAGAAAACTTCTCAGAGCAACAAATATCACATACATTCACTGCCTTGTTTGTAAAAGTCAAGCTCAAAAGTGTGCCACTCCAATTAATGAAATACATAGATTCAAATCTGAAGAAGTGTAATACTGAATGAGACTACCTTGCTAACCTTGTTGGGGGGGGCATGAGTTTCAAGTATTTTTATGTATATCTTTGCCCTTCTTTGCCCTCTAATACATTTTTGTGGCTATTACAGCACTCCTTGAACACATGTGATATTGCATTAAAAATATAGTTGTCTTCTCATTTAAAAAGAATAAGAAAAGGAAAACTGCACAGGTAGTATATTACCAAATCATCCTCAGCCAAGACCAAGTCAGAACCGAGTACTGAGAATACAAATGTGCAATGTTTCTGCAGCTGTAGCCCTTTCTAACAGCATGCAATTCAGTACACCACAATCCAGCCCAAACCTCCCGTGCAACGAGTGGATTAAGAGCAATACTTAATATCATCAGTGACCAGTATTAACAGGGGCTTTACTTTCTAGAATTACAAGTTATAGATGTTACTGTGGTATTCACAGCATTCCTGTTAGCTCATGTTGAGAATATCGTGCATATCACAGCAATGCTGATTATCTGCAAATGGCAAAGGAAAGATTTTATAATCACAGCATGAATAGACATGTATTGGCAGGAATGCCCTGGCTGGCACTGAAAGGACGAGGGTGAACAACCTTTGATAAAACATAAACTAGCTCTGTGGGGGTTAACATTTAAAAATGTATTAAGAAATGGCTAGCCTATGTGTTTTTGACAAACTCATACACTTCTGAGAATCCTGGCTTCCTGGGGCAAATCCTGCAGGTACTGGCACACTTCAGTTGGAGATTTCAAACTCTATTTTGTAAGATTTCCATTCAGATAAATTCAACAGACACAAAATATCAACATCGCTGCAGACCTGATGTGTGCCTACACCACTTATCTAGAGCCACAGCTGCACTCAATAAGGTTATAGATCTTGTTTATAACCCACGATGCTGAAGAACCCTCATCTTTAATTTATCTGACTGTGTGTATTTCAGTATACAATGTCTGATATGTGTAATTATTCATTATTAGGATGAAAGTTGCAGTCCTGCTGCAGTACGTAGTACTGAAATTCTTCAGCAGAAATGGAGGAGTCTGATGATGTATTATTCACTTCATAGACCATCACAGTTCATCAAGTGAATATATATAAAGCCTGAGTCATTTCTAGACTTTCATAAACATGTATTATTCAGACTGAAAAGAATGGACCCATCTTACCTTCAACACACTCTCAGAGAATAATAAGAGCTTGTAACATGTTGTAGCTGGCTAATGCGTGTATTGGATTACACTGCATTAAAATGAATGATCAAGTATTTAATTTGATTTCTTAATTAAAAATATCAACAGAAAAATATTGATCAGATACTGCAAACTGTCAAGCTCAACGTGATTTACAGGGATGTCAAATTAAAAGAAGCACAAAAATCTTTGGCAGAAAAAGAGGTCTACTGGTTCAAAATGACAACCAGAATTTTCTTCCGTTTCTTTTGGACACAAACTATTGATGCTAAATCTCAGCTCAGAGTTTTTCAGTGAGAGCTATCTATGAAGACCATGGCATAATGTTTATAGTAAGAACTTACCATCTCAGTGATAATATTTTAATCATAAAGAAAAAGAAACAAAGGCATAAACAATGTAGCCATATAGCCTCCTTTTTTTTCCTCTTGCTAGTGGAGATGACAAGATGGATATAAAGGGTGGATTACCTCGTTTAATAACAAAAAAAAAAAAAAAAAAAAAAAAAAGGACAAAGGGGAATCACTGACATTTAGAATCCCTGCAGCAAAAAACCAATATTTACATGTTGTGGCACTTTAATTAAAATATTGGAGGATTTTTTTCAGCCCCTTCCTCCTCACTTCAAACCTAAAATAAAAAGCCCTAAACAAAAAAGCTTCTCAAAGCTCACAGACACTGCTTCAATTTTTATTATACCTCTGAATGTTAGAAGTTTTCATTTTGTTAACTAGATTACTACAAGATTTGAGGAAACATAAGGATTACCTTTCTATAGACTCTGAAGTAAATATTTTCTGCCTTAATGAGACATAAAAGCACTTCTTATCAATATTTAAGATTGACGTGGATGCTACATCACTGAAGTGATCCAAGTTTCATGTCCATGAGTCTCGGAAGTAGTTTTTAAAGACAAATAACCAAAATGGACGTGTTAAAATTGAAATGGACTCACTCCAACCAGTTCAGTTCTACCCATAGTACTGCAGAGGTGACTGGTGTGTCCAATGTCAAAGCCTATGCCATATAATGTCTAAGTGTCTTTTTAAGCAAGCAGACTTTGCCGTTCCCAAGAATTCACCTTGACAAATACACAAACAAAATGATAATATAGGGATCTAATTGTATGTTTGATCTTCATTTTATCTTCTGTTGCTCTTGTTGTGACTATTTTTCATGGATTGTACTATTATCTAGAAAGTTTTGATGAATGTCAAGTTCCAGTTTCTTTGGGGAACTTACAAAAACTCAGTTTCCTTTTGGTTTTTTTTACCTACTAACTATACTTACAAGCACCATGGCCTGGCTCTTTTTGCATCTTAGCTTTACTAGAGAAGGGTGCCACTGCCTTTGATCTAGGGGCTTCCTCACAAGTGTTCTTCCCGAAGCTGCAGATGTGATCAACGTTTCAGATGCCATGTTTATAAGTCTTTCTTTACATTACACTTAACACTATTTGTACAAGCCATTACCTGAATGCTTCTTTCTGAGAAGGGCTCCTCTAAGGACTAGACTTATTAGTGAAGTTGGGAACAGCATTTCCATAACCCTTCCTTTCACCGACTGAAGCTAATCTATAGAGCTATTGGCCCAGATCATTTGACACACACACAAAAAAGGTTGTTTGTTATCAAGAGGCACTAAATACTACAGTGGTAAGTCTAGACATCTACCAAGAAGAAGATGGAGAAGGCATTAGATATGTTTTTCTGTTTTTCTATTTGCAATTAATTAAGTTTTAGATTTAATAAGTTATTCTTACGGGCAAAAGGAAAACACAACTTTAAATAAAATATAGTTGCAAAGTAACACACACATGCAGTTCTACTAGTGACCACAGTTTATGATGACTGAGTAGATGGCATTTGATCTAGACAATTTATTTTTTTAAATATAAATATTAGACAAGCAATCATAGTTTGCTGTTCTCTTCAAAAGAGTAGAGAACAATAAAAAGGCATCACCAAGATCTGCTTCTTTACCACATCTGCCATAAAAGTGAGGGGATGGGGTAGAAGCAGGCCAACATACTAATAAATTACAGAAAGCCCACAAAATAAAAGCTTGGCTTTATATAGCAGAGTCTTCTTGGAGTAGTTGTGCGAGGTATCACGCGACTGTGACTGTGACGGTCTGCAGGAGGTGGAAGTCCAACTGCTTGGTCTGCTCCTTGTAAGTGGGCTTTGCAGCTTGAGCTGCGCTCTGAGTGGCTCCGTGTAACTACCCAGCAAGCAGTACCCAAACTAGCGCACACACACCTGTGTGAGCTGCAGCAGTGGACGCGGACCTAGGAGGATCATGTGTGCATGGCTGTGGGCATCCCAGATGTTGCTTCTTTCTTATACGGAAACCAAGTACAGCTAAGTAGTGGCCCTATCTTTCTATCTCCCTTCATTTCCTTAGAAAGACAATTTCCAAGTTAAGTCATTGGATTTGAGAAGGTGAAAGCCCTTGTTTTCACAGTGCTAACAATCCAGAAGCACCTACAGATTTCCTTAATCAAGCAGGCAAGGGAGGGAGACGCAAGGGACGGAGAGTCAGTGCATATCTCACTGCTCTGCCATCCCTACATGACAGTCTATCCGCCCGTCCCACCACTCTCAGACGTTGCTGAATGGAAAGCAAATCACCAAGCATCACCCAAAACCCCAAACTATTCCACATGTAAACATGACTATTAGGGCATAAGAGTTATAGTTAATTCAGTAGTCAGAAGAGAGGAATATTTCATCGCTATCATGGAAGAAGAATCAGAAGAGCAAATACAAACTTCATCTAGCATTTGGCTGAGCTGAAAGAGGACTGGTAAACAATTTTTAATGAGGATACTGTACCTAATGTAACTGGATCTGGATTCACTGGACTCTGCTGTCTGGAATGACTACTGCTGCTGTTACCGCCTTTTTTTAAATCTTCTGCATCACTGTACCGCCGTATCCAGTAATTAAGCTCCTCACGGTCTGCTTCTTGACATCGCCGTAGTACAGTGAGAGATCGCCTAGTTTTTTCCACCATGTCCATTATACAGTTTAACAGCTATTCACAGTGGTGGATGGAGAAGAGAAACAAAAAAGAGCATTTTATTCATAAACTGACAGAAAAAAAGAAAAGAAAGCATTAATGTGCTGAGTGCCTGGGTTTTAATAATGAAGGAGTCTCTCCCTGTATTTTCAAATACAGCTGAAAAATTCTAGTCTTCTTTTAAGAATGACAATCCCTTCCTGTTTAACTGGTGATCCTAAACTGTACAGTTACAGATTTCTGGGGGATACAGCGAAGACAAGGAGGAAAAGACTGAACAGTGTAGTCCCACCACTAGTATCACATGGCACCACAGAGACCAGGAGATCTGGTCCAGAGCTGATGCCTACAAATGTTGTAAGAGCTAATAAATTCAAAGAACAAATCCAATGTGTCCCAGATCCAGAGTTTATAGAATCAAG
This sequence comes from Haliaeetus albicilla, assembly GCF_947461875.1. Lineage (NCBI taxonomy): Eukaryota > Metazoa > Chordata > Aves > Accipitriformes > Accipitridae > Haliaeetus > Haliaeetus albicilla. The sequence goes on from NC_091485.1 coordinate 50,329,124, forward strand.
TCCATTCCTCTTTTGGCAGCCTGTAATAATTAGGATACTGCAAGAGGCACTTAACAGCAAAGCCCGGTATGAGCTACCTAACAGGGAATGTTAAGCCCTCTGATTTAATCACCAACGCTTTCTAAACTTGTCCTGGGATTCAGATTTGTTTTAAAAGAAAAATTTGAAATTCCTATCTTAGAAGGGCTCCTTTCAGACAATTATATAGGTAAGAGTACATTTAGCCCTTACATGGTCAAGGTGTTTCCACTCTTCTGCCCATTCTCTGTCTGTTAGCCTGTGATCAATCATTTCTTCTTGACGTGTGCCATGCAACCCTGCCAAAAAGGAGCAAATCATCTTTACAATGTTGGGAATCCTCTGGTGGTGGGGAAGGGGAGAAAAAAGAGCCTATCAGACAAATATATCATCATACATTACCTGGTCTAGTATCAGGAATGCCACCACAAAATTAATGGCTGCTTAAAAACTTTGCTCTAAGTTCTCTTTAGCACTTTTCCCCACACAAGATGCTACTGTTTTACTCAATTTAATGTCTTCAATTCTGCAAGTTCTGTAGATTGCAAGATGATCTCTCAAAAATGGACATAACCCTTTCTGACTATATACAATTATATAACATATAATACAATGTATATTTTTTCGTTTGCACTACTTGAAGAAGTCAGCAAGACAATTATTTGGTAACTCAGTGTATCGAATACTAGCTGTACTTCAGAGAGTTGAAAAAATATTAGTATAAACTCAATGTTATTTCACTAAATGCAGTAATTACTACGATGTCAACAGAGCATCATTAAGGGTTCATCCCTTCACAGATGTTTAAACAACATGTGGTTAAAATGTAGCACATATATCAGAGCAGCTGACAACATGATACAACCAAGCCAGTATTTATTATCAACACTCAAGAGGAACTGACACTTGCTCTGTTTAGCCTCCTCTATACAGATGCTGAATATTTGTAAATGTTCCTCTTTTATTGAAGATTTGTTTAAAACAAGGTAGAATAGTAAATGCAGATGTGAAGCAAGCCAGGCAAATCCAAGAGCATCAGACACCCCATTAAACCAAAATGTGGTGTGCGAGGTGTGGCTGGTGCTTCTGCTGTTTGCACCCTCTGCAGACATCCCCATGCTGCACCGCACCCTTGGGATGTCACACACGAAAACGCTTCTCCAAAGACTAATAGCTTTCCTCTAGTCTAAGCTGAAATTAAGCTATATGGATGTTGTTATCCTCACAAATGTGGCATTAGAAGAAAAATAAAAGGCTCTACCTATCCTTGCCCGCCAGACACCTGAGTGTCCATGTCATCTACGCAGCTGTGAAAGCACGGGTTCCTCCTCCTTCTGACTCTCTTGCTTTAGAGTGTAGTAAAGACACAATTCAATCCACTTTTACAAATATGAATCTGAAATAAGGCCATTAGAAGCAGCTAGATGGACAAACAGTTATAAAGGCTACATCTGAATGGCAGGTATATTTAAGCAGAACCCCCCCCCCCCCCGTTCACAATACAGAATACAATTACAAGGAAAAGAGAAACCTAAAAAAAAAAAACAATGCAGAAAATCAACATGCCTTACCCATAGGTCTGTTTCTGTCCCTGAGGTCCCTGTGATTGGGGTGTCTGTATGAGTCCCTGTAGTGGTGGGCAATGGCCATATCATCCAAACGATAATGCTGAGGTGGAGGTGGGGTGGGATGAGGCAGACCATTGGGCTGATAAGATAAGCCATTATTTGGACTGTACCGCTGGCCTGGGCTAATAGTGCAGGGCCGCTTGCTTGGATGCTCTGAGTGCAAAGGCTCTCTGTCAAAGCCATTTTCTTTGGTTCTGAAAAACAAAGCAAAGGAACTTTAATTCACTTAGTGAGCAGAGCTGCTTAGGAACACGCACCCCCACCTACATGTGCAGCTTCAGGAACTAAAGCTTGTTCTTTCACTTTGCTCCAAGTGTCTGGTGTTGCAGAACATTTCATAACACTGCTGATTCAAGATATACAAAGGACACATTCACCTTGTCTAACTGTCCCTGTAACTTGAGAAATACTAGCAGGGTGAGCCTTCTGATGGAGCAGCTTAAAAGAGTTGGGCTGGAGAACGAGCAGCCTTTGCCGAAATCACCGGCTGATGGGATGGATACAGGTGTAATTGCAGAGCTGAAACAATTAACGGATACATGAAGCTAGAGACTGATAAATTCCTACTTTCAGTAGTATTATAGCATACAGTGATTAGGGGAAATTTGCAGTTAAAGAGATGTGGTTTCTTCAAGAGGATAGCATACAGTCTTAAGGCAGTGCGTGTCAGTGTGCTGAAGCTTGGCTATATATATGTCAGGACGAGCTCACATCAAGATCAGTGTCATACTGAGACTTCGGACAAGACTGATGCTAGATGATGAGAAATGCTTCCTTCAAACATTTTTGTACCATCTGGGCTATTTCAGTCGAAGGTCCTGTGACTGTCATTAATTTTACAGGAAGATGTGGTTAGACTCAAGTCCTCAATAATGTTCAAGATTTCCCACTCCATTACTCTTGGGCAGGGGTTTTATGCTCAGGCAACTTTGAAGAGGTATCAGGGAGAAGGGCAGGTTTTTACCTTACAGACACTCATTAATTCAATTCATAATCAGCTGTTTCCAAAGAAGTCTCTACTTTGCACCTCTTCCTGAGAACCCGGAACTCACACTGAACTCATTTTCCATTAAAATAAAAAAGAAACGTCAGAGTTACTTCAACAGGTTCACAACTCCTTTTAGGGAAGCTTTGTTTCACTGGGGGGGGAAGGTGTTACCACTGGAATAAACAAAACCCACAAAATATTAGCTTTGAACAGAAAGGTTACTGTTGAGATTGCATCCCTCCCTCCAAAACCCTTTGTTAAACAGCTGATATATTCCAGCCTTTTTTAAAGAGAACTTTCTCCTCCGTGATTTACGGGTGGTGTAATGTATCTTCCTAGTAATAACACAATTTTTTTTCACTTTGACAGGAAGGTAAATTTGATCTAACTTTCTTGTTTGCCTGCTGTTAAAACCAACTGCCCTTCCACAAACCCTGCCCCACAAACCAACCAACCTTGAGGGACTGTCTGTGGAGAAACACTCAACGTATTAATTGTTGCCCCTCAATAGGTTCTCCTTTAATGTCAATGAGAGGAAGGATGAAACCAAATCTTTGCCAATATCCACTGGGAGAGAGGATCAAAGTAAGATCTTGCAATTACCAGCAGGAAATTAAACTATGGGTTGTACTGTTTACAGGAGTAAAGAGATTTTCCAGAGACCTCACCACAATCACTAATGCCAGAGAAGCTGCAGGTATATATATTTTATTATACCTTAACTTGGCAAAGAGGGGAGAATCTTTCACCAATACAGCAGGACAGCTGTTCTGATTTTGGGCAGACATACTTTGTTAAAGTGGAGTACGTACCTTGTTCCAAAACAAACGCAGAATGGCTGTGAAAACTCCTAATCAGGAAAACCTGAGGGCCATCATATATTTTTAATGACTTTTGGCATTATGGTACTGCTTGCAATAACTCCCAATGGGTAGTGATGCTTTTGACAGCTCTCCAAGACAAGCTTTGTATTTAGTTGCTGGTGTGTATTTTCTTTGCACATATGTACTCAAACTCAGTGTCCAGGTCTTTCAATTGTAAAAATACTATGCAAGCAAAAAATTGACTTTTCCTGCATGTACAAGCCAAGCTATTCATTTGCCAAAGTTCTTTAATATTAAAGCTAGAAGGATCTCTAACTAAGATGGGGGGGAAATGAGAAATTGTAAATAATTAAATAAACACATTTGACTTTTTTTGATCATTAAGTGCAGGAAAAGCAAACCAGAAAACTGTGACAAGTAGGAATCCAGTTTTCCTCTTCTGCACACTAATTAGACATTAAAAGCATATATTTTCATACAAATGTACATATTTGCGCCTTACTGTACAGGTACTTCTGTGGTTTTTTAGGAATGCTTTGTACTTAATTACCTGAACTGGAATGCACTGCATTAGCTTAGACAACACACCAGCATATCCATTTTCTTCTAGAACCCTGAGTTTAACTAACATATAAATTAAAATTACCATTGAAAATACATTTACTGAAATTAAATTCCTATTTTTGCTATTATGCTGGGTAACAGCTGTCAGGTCTTTTCTGGGTGTTAAAACCTTAATTCTACAATTTGTTGTTTTATTTTCCGCACTGACCAAATAAACAACCTAGCAGAATGCCAGCATGAGACTGTACATAAACTGATTTTGTGTTTCTGACCATATAAAATATATAAAGGTAACAACTTCCACAAAGTCTCATCAGAACAGGAATCGCTGGCAAATTTACTATATCTGAATGTACTGAATGCAGTGATAAAAGACAAAGTACTGCAGAGTGACATAATTCAGATGCCCCGAACCAAACCTGCTATTCTGCTTCTGATCTCAGTCCTACTCATTCTTCTAGGTCTCACCCCCTTGGGACAGCAGCATTTCCCCAGGTGCCTGAGGAGGCACTCCTGCTTCACAGTAATTGGCAGACCCATATAAGAACTAGCTCCAAATCCAAAACTGCCACAATTTTCATCTGATTTCATTTGATGTTCATCTGATCCATCTGATTTTCCAAAGCAACAACAAGCTGTAGAGAGGAAATAACACTGAATGCATAGGAAGCCTAACTGACACGTTTTCTTGGTTTTTTCTTTTTCTTGCTCCTGTTGGTCACATTTTTCTTGACACGCACATAAATCGACACTGTCGTTTGGAAAACTGGCAATATGATAAAGATGGAGTCCTTCAGCTATAAACATGCAAGGGGTCATTTTACTTGGAGCCATGATTTACTCAGATTAAAGACAGCAGAATAGATACTAGTCATTAGTCTGTACTCATTTAACAGACTTTATGTTGTTTGTAAGTTATCATTTCAGTTTTAAATTATTGCAGTTTATGGATCATTTCCTGGGTAGGAAATCTGACCATGCAAAACTGCCTTGGCTGGAAAATTGAGTTTCACCTGATCAAGAGTATTACAACAGTTTCAAAGAACACTGAAGTCAGCTTGCAAGAAGGAAGCAAAGCTGCTGTTCATCTGCTATTTGTGCAAGATGCTTTGATTTAAACTGGACTTCCATCAATAAATTCTTGATGACGAAACAAGTGATAATGCTCTGCTGGAATAAAATACTTATTTTGTTTATAATACTGTGTTACAGAAAAGATGAATATTACCTTGCTAACAGTTCATATTAAGAAAATTCTTTTAAAATGCCTCATAATTACACATGGCTTAGAAGGAACATAGCTGTAAGACCTGTGAGCGTCCTTCACCTTACTGGGATGTGGAGGAGCTTCTTCAAATAATAATATTTACCTAACAGAATTATCAAAGTCGGTCTCTGTGCACAGGTACCTTTGACATGAATTCCTTGTCAGGGGTGCCAAGGATATAGCAGCACAGCAGCACGTTCTAAAGTCACAAAACAATCATGGCCACTTTTGTTTTCTTCTCAAAATTAGAGCTATTCTTACAGATTTTTTTGCTATTCTGTATCTACTTTGTAGGCAGTTGTCATAAATGTAGAGTCAATATATGACACACTCATGTGCCATAAAGCACTTCCCAGCAAGCTCAAAGGATGACTGATTACCAAAAAGTCCTTTGTGGTTAACGTATTTAAAATCATGTTATTTATAACTAAGCATTCATTCACCAAAATAAAAACTCACATTGGTCCAAATTCCTTTGCTTTACTACAGTAGAACATAAACTCCAAAAGTTGTAAACAAAATATAGTGAACACTTTGTTCATGACATGTCATGAACAAATTACCAAAATGTGTTGTCTCCTCAGGTGTCAGTTTTTCTCTCTTGCAGTGACTGATGGTTCCCAGTGTTATTACAGAAACAGATTGATCTTTTTAATGAGCTAGTTTAATAGACTCCAAAATCTCACCGTGGCTGCTCATCCGTGTCAGACCATATGCACCAAGAAAACATTCAGTAAAACACGAAGCTCTGCTGTCAGATTGCTCTATAAAACCTCACATACAGTAGACTTGGATATGCAGATAAATAACCAGAATTGGAAAATGCATATGCAAAAAAGGTTCTGAAATTGTAAGCAGAAAAAATTACTGTATGTGGATTTTCTTTAACAAAAAATCACGAGGTGAATGTGGTTATGTGCAACACACATGTTCCACTTCCTTTGCCTAATCCCTTACTGTATTTTACCTCTATTGGAATGAAGGGTATGCAGTTACTCATGCCCAAAAGAAAAATGTAAATATGGAAGAATTTGTTCACATATATTTTTTATATATACGTGTATGTATCATACACACACACACCTGTATATGAGACATATATATGATATATATATACATATATATATATTTAAAACATACAAATTATATACAATGCCATGTATGTATCATATCCCTTGGGAAGTGAAAAGGATACCACAATTTACTTTAGTGAGAGACATATCTCTGAACAAAATTATTCCAACTGCATTTAGTTCCCCTGGAAAGATGTTGCCTTTTAGTCTTTTTTTTTCCCCCCATGTTCTGTCAACAGAGTCACAGCAAACCCTCCTCTTAAAGGATGCCTCATACCTTCTGCTGTATTTTTATTAGTATGTTTGAAAACTACTTGGATATCTAAAAAAAAGGTAGGTATATTTCCAGATGTTTCCTCCTGCTCCTCCATAAACAATTAAAATAATTAATAGCATAATGAGTATAAAGCCAGAAAAGTATTTGGTTTCAATACTCACTCAGTCTAGGCATGCCCTGACTCTGAGGACAGTTTTTCATGGTTGATTTACTTACGTTATCCAAATTAAAAGGTATGCAAACTCCCACTCAGTAAATTTAAGAATCTTTCCAACAGGATCTTGTTCTTTGTTTTAAATCTGTAGCTCAAATGTTCGTAAGTGCACGAGACAACTCCACTGAACTTGGTTCAGCCAAAACTACCGTATGCGTTTAATTTTTTTCTGCATAGCTTTAATCATAGTCGATGGAGAAGAAGGTGTGACTAATCAGTGACAGCATTGTTTGATACTGCAAAAAAGAACTTATTTTTTAAGCTCAAGGCACCATTCCAATGGGTGAGCTGGGCAGTCTCTTTCCAGGTCTTTCATGACAGCAAAGAATCTCAGGGTCAAAAAAGAAAGGATGGGTTTTTCGGAAATGCCACTTCCCAAGAACTAAGGAGCCCAATTTCAAGCAGCAGTCGACAGAGGCTGCCAGTTCATAGCTTTGGCACCTTGGAGCGTGCAGGCCAGTGGGACACCCCGCTTCACAGCCCCTCCCTGGACCCTGGGAATTCAAACGCAGGGTCTTACCCACAACGCTGGCAGTGACACTGTCTATCCCTCACCCCAAAAGCTGCATCACTACCTGGAGAGGAACTGAAGACTCCCCGAGCTGGACGGAGCCTAAGAGGGACTTCAGTTGTGAAGCCAAAGGCACTTGCTCATGAGCAGAGACTTCCGAGTTTCAAAAGCACCTATGTGTTTTAACTACAACAAAACTCTCAGAACAAAATCCATAAATCAGACTTAAACCTTTCTAGGTCTATGCCTCAGTTTTAATTAAAAGATGAAGGCTGACTTTAAAATCCAATATTCTTCTGATCTGCCAGTCTCCTTATGGGCTACTCCTACGTCCTTTTTGCTATAAGACTAATACAGGGTCTTTTCATTACTAAGTTCTTGTATCAGTCTTTACCTGCCTGCACCACCCATCCTCTCCCATGGAACCAGGAATGAAGGTACCATAGGTGAGACCGTACTTATTACAAAATAACCGAAATTCAACACTGTCAAACTGGGTCTCAAAGAGCGGGAGTATTATTCCAGAATGCTAAGGAAGAAAAACAAAGGAAATATTTTATTGCCCATTTTTCCTTTGTGGCCTTATGGGAGAAGCAAGTAACACTGCTCTCTATTAAGAGAAAAGAAAGTGAGCTAGGGCTGTCAGGAAGGCACATCCCTCTTCTCCTCTGTATTCTCTGTCAAGCAAGATCTCACAGGCTTATGAGATAATTTAATGTGTGTCTACCTACTTGTAGAAAAACACCGTGTCTGCTACTGACACTGGACTACAGCATGCTGATATTTAAGTTATTCACAAGATGCACAAGATTTTAAGAGGCCTTTTTACTAGACATTTTGGTACACTACTCTGCAAAGACTGAGAGGATATGCAGCAGAACTGCCCCAGGGAGCTAAATTTCAGCTTTGGAAATTTTATCTCTTTGCACAGAGGAAGAGACTACACGGAAAATGTTTGAAAATTAACCATCTTTCTTGGATGCAGTTAGCAGGTTTGTGTTAACACCGATGGGTGTTTCAGTTTGGTCTAGTTGTCAGGGAAAAATGGTGAAAACAGGGTACACAGAAAAGAGCTTCTCTGCTGGTATCTTTATTTTCTTGCTGGTCCATAGTGATTTCCCTGAAACACAATCTAAAGCAAGCTAATTTCAAATACTTTCACATTGTCGTCTATCTAATGGCTATGTTACTTTAATTTTTACTGCTCACTTCTGGCTATGAGAAGCTTAAAATTTTACTATGAGCTTTCAGACTTTGTTTTCTCTTTGGTTTTGTGCTATCTTGGCCTGTCCCTACACAAAAATGTCACCTGTACAAACTTGCAAGCCTTCTTGGCTTTGCAAATCTTCACCTTTTTCATTTAAAAGATAACTAGGACACTTGCCATGCTTTGGGCGTGCAGTTAGTGGCATTTGGCAGAGCAGCATTACAAAATTTTTCCACACTGTAAAATCCATGGCAAACAAAACTAGCAAAAAGCCAGCATGTGGGCCTCCCAAAGGTAAAATGTATATGCTAGCCAAATTTCTAACACTATCATGGGAAGACAGTTAAAAATAAATAACCACAGGAGTCATTGTCTTCTAACACTAGAAAAAGAACTTTATTCAAATAAGAAAAACTGTTCCATATCCCTAAAGCTACTGTACTTCACACACACACAGTCACTTGCCCTGTTTCTGCGTGGACTCTTTCTCAGCTCAGCAACAAAACCGATTTCAGTGAACATTTCTCCTGTTTGGAAGAAATATCCTTATGCACGTTGGCTATACGGATATGGAAACATGGCACAGCAGAAGGAGTCAAAGCCCTGATTGCACTCTGGAGCTTGCCTTGTATTTCCACATATTTACTGTTTAGTCCAACAAAACCTCAAATACAAAGGACTTGCATATGGAGCTGGAGTGATGTGCTGCTCATCACTTTATGCTGCACAGAGATACTATGCACCAAATAGCAGGGTACGGGCTGGCGAGTATTACTTCTATGTGGATATGACCACAGTGTATCCTCGCGTGATTTTGCTGCCTGAATCAGTGTGTGCACATATTATATTTACATGCACAGAGATACCTCTGTACATGTATATGTAGCTATATATACATTTATGTATGTGTATGTACACATGCATAAGCAGGGCCTGTTGTGATAGGACAAGGGGCGATGGTTTTAAACTGAAAGAGGTTAGATTTAGACTACCAGATATAAGGAAGACATTTTTTTATGATGAGGGTGGTGAGACACTGGAAGAGGATGCCCAGAGAGGTGGTAGATGCCCCATCCCTGGAAACATTCAAGGTCAGGCTGGATGGGGCTCTGAGCAACCTGATGTGGTTGAAGATGTCCCAGCTCATTGCAGGGGGGTTGGACTAGATGGCCTTCCAAGGTCCCTTCCAACCCAAACTGTTCTATGATTCTACACACACATACACAAAGGTAACCTAGCCGTTGCCCGGCCGTAATGAAGGCAGGACCCGCACCCAGGGAACACCATCGCAGTTCCCCCAGGCCCCCCGCCACCCACCCGCTCCCCCCATCGCTAGTGGCGCTCGGCACATCCGACCGCGGGACACTTCTGAGCGGGGCGAGAACGGCGCGGCGGCGCTCACCTGTCTGGAGTTCGCCTCTTCCCGTTTTCGTTCACATCGAGAAGCAGCTCTGAGGAGTCAACAGGTGAGGTGGTGCTGGCATCCAGAAGCAGCTGTTCGTGCTGGGCGAGGTACTGGGCTGGGTTCTGCTTGGCTAGCCTTGCACAGTGCAGCAGCTCCCGCTGCAGCAGGGGCAGATTGGCCTGCAAGAGCGTTGCACACGTTAAGAGGGCGGCTTGCGGGCAGTTTCCAACTGAGATGAGGCAGACAAATCAGAAATCAAAGGGAAGCCTGCTCTGAGGTGAGCCTGTGGCAAGAATCCTCAGTTAGGTCTGCTGTGGTTAGCTGCCTGCAAGCAGGCAGCCTCCTTACGGGGTCAGGTCATGGCTGTGGTAAGCATGCATGGAAGGATGGGAGTTTACCGAAAATGCTGTGAGAAAGCCAGGTCTGAGTCCCACATCTTTAAAAAGGGGAAAAGCGCTGCCCTGGCCAACTTCATCCCCTTTCTTACTATCCAAAACCTGAGTTCCTATGGAGCAGCAGTTTTCAACAAGCGACAAACCTTCTTCAATACTTGTTTCCCATTCGGACTGCAGTTAGTACTTAGAAATCATTGGAAACCATAGGATCTGTGGCTCTGTTAAGTTGCCACAGTCACCATCTTTCCAGGCCTCGGGGAGAACAGGACTGCCCTCAGCTTTCCCATTACACTTGCAGTTACACATTAAGATAAAGATTACAACAAAATCTCACATTCCAGAGCTTTAGTTAATCACCCAGAGGGCTACTGCCCTCCTCCTAGCCAGATGTAGCTTGAAGTATTTTTAACCTTCCTCTCAGGGTCCCACTGGGACTGGGGTCAGGGGCTGGAGAGTACCAGGACTCAGACACAGAGAATTGAAAATGCTCATTGATCCCTGGGTAGCACATTTTGCCCATCTACTGGTGTCATACTTAGTCATACTTCCTGCCAGATTTGGGACCAAGGTGGAACTGTATGTCCTTCCCCTCAGCAGAGATAGTTACACTGCCTGGGAGACATCTTCCTTTCTTTGCAGCACATGCATACATCGATGCTAAGACAGTCAAGTCATTTCTTACCTACTTATTTGTGCCATAAGGTGATATGCCCTGACCCCTCTTGTTCCATGCCTAGTGCACAATGACTTGTTGCCTGGGGATTTTCAAGCGTTGGATGAAATTTCATGACCTTTAGTAACTAGAGATAAGACAAAGAACTCCCTGTTGCTTTTGAAATAACTCCCGGGGCAGGGGGGTGGAAATAATCCTTTTTTTTTAAACAGGAAAATATTTCTTAAGTCAAAAAAGTTCTGAAACCATTGTGCACGGAACCAAGCACAAAAAGCAGATGTTCTACAAAGTTTTGAGCACAGGATCTTGGTAAATTACTTTGCTACCATTATAACAATGGCAAATGCTCCAGCACCTGTTGCTGCACCATAAGAGTAGATCCACTGTGCAAGAAAAAAATGCCAGAACAGAGTCAGAACATATGAACCTTTCAACAGTGAAAAAAAAAACAGCAATTGCTATCACTTATTCATCTCAGGATGGGAAGACAGCCAGTTGTGGAACATGAGGTCTTTTCAGACCTCCACAGAACACAAATATTTTGTGAAAGTACCAAAGAAATATCTTCTTTCAGTTATTCTCTCTCACATTTTTGTCCAGGGCTACCACATAACAGAGAGACATTTTAAATGCTTTTGTGAGCAGGGTTTTTTTACTTGTTTTAATTTCATTGTTATTTTTTAAAAGCTCACACAGAATCGAAGTCAGGACACCCAGCCACCTAAACTGCCTCATGTGGCAGAAAATGACTGGAGAAGTTTACATATATTGACAAATAACTATCTGGAGGAAATAATAGGATCAGACCTAGGATTTTAATAGTAGTGCATACTTGGAAGATGTATCATCACAACTTAGCACGCCTGTGAGGTAGAAATGTGAAGTCCCCATTTTGCAGTTGAGTAATCAAAGGAAAAACAACACATTTGGGTTCCTTATCCACTATCACAAACAAAAGGGACCTATTTCATACATGGTCACTCCTGGTTCCTAGAAACAACCAAATTTTGAATTGGCTAGAAAAACCTTAATTTTTTTTACTTGTTTTCTGTTTCCTAAAGAAATGTTCATTCTTGCTCTTTAACCATAAACATGAAGATTTGCGGTTAAGGGTATCCTCTATTCTAAATGGATTGAACATGTTTTCTGTGCACAGAACAGACCCATACAACTTTTAACATATTTATTAAACATGGACCTGCTCAGTTTCTTCATTTTTTAGAAGTTATAGAAAACTGTGAATGACATGCCTCGTAATTTGGGCTTATAATGGCATCAAGCAACATTTGGACAAAGACTTAAACT